>NC_031954.1:3496004-3534477 GCF_000303195.2 Fusarium pseudograminearum CS3096 | reverse complement strand
GGTCGTCACCGACCCAACTACTAATCCGCCCCTTACCAGCTTATCTATGGGAGAGCGGACGGGATCCCGAGTTCTCTGATAGGTATGGTCGTATGTGGTTATAGTGCTTGCAAATGCGAGTTAAGACGGGGCTCAGAACATTCAAAGACACACATGAACAAGGACGACGCTTCCGATCCTGGAGAATAGACTTGCTGGAAACCGAGTTAATTGGACAGAAGATAAGAACTAGGGTGATATCGTATCTTCCACTACCCTTGGTTGCAAGTAAAATAATAAGAGACAGGACTGGATAAATACTGAGGAATCATGTAAGAGGCCTCGGGATATCAGAAAAATTGGCCGCTTACAGCATGAGAGACAAAATTGGTAGGTTAGCTTCTGCTATTTAGACCAGGCTTCTTAGACCACTTATTTTTATACCATAAGGCTTAGGAGGTCAACTTTTCTACCACCCACTCACTAGAGAGGATACTTTATAACAGCAAAGAACTTGCAGTCTCTCCGGTTCTTAAGATATCAGAAAACCTGGTCACTGAAATCACCGTAAGGAACGAAATAAGTCGGTTTGTTTAAATCAATCGAAAGCGGAACTCAATGTAAATTCTTCATTCGTTTCTTCTCATATCTTGTAGCCTCCACTCGGGACCCCCTCCAAAATCCGTTCCTCATACATTCATTCTTCACTCAAGCAAAGAGTTGGTTGTGCCAATGGAGTTGCCACCGATGAATTGCTCGCCAGCATCTAGATAGGCAATACAGACATTTCTTGCTGAGAGCGGTCGCTCTGCATCGTAACCCATTCCCTTGCCACCTCCGGTACTGGCCTCTGTATACGTCTCGGTGATGTTTCTGAAAATGCACTGCCTTGATTATTTGACATTTGGCGCCAGTGAACGTGGGTAAAACTGAAAGTTCGCAATCTCATCTAAAGATGGTATCAACTGCATCATTCCGAGTTCTGTGTTCAGGTTAGTAAAGCCCTGAAGGCGAAAACGGCGTGACACTCACATCCACTCGCTTTGGTAATGTGGATTCCACCTTTTCGAATACGTTGATAAAGTGGTGAGTTCTCAGAGCGTATTCACTGTCTCGCAATCCGCTTGAATCGTGTATGTTTGCATTTAATCCAACAACGAACTCCGCACAACCGGGTTGAGACACAACATGAGAAATAAGACGGCCAGAAACTCGGCTGTTCCACCCTGACATTCTCTCCTGGGGGCTGTAAGTGAACGAGCTTGCCCAATATACCCTTTTCACGGGCTGGTTGGCATGTTCAAAGTCGTCGGGTGCCTCCATATCACTGTCAGAATCCGAATCCCCAGGATCGCGGTAGCTGGGTATTGTTGGCCAATGTCTCAAGTTTCTTAGTCACGCCCGTTGAAGAAGCCTCCGTGCTCTTTCCGATGCATTACTGGTAGGTTCAGCTGTCGAATCGGACTCCAGTTGAGTATGGTCAATGGTATGGCATGTTGGCGCCTTTACTAGATGGTTCGCTGAGTGCTCGCAGTGCTTGAAGGCCGCTTGCACACGTAGAAGCTGTGGAAGTGTCTCTATGAACCCTCGAGGTAATTCGGATGCGAAGCTAGAGAACACTCTCTCAAACTTCTCTCGGTGGACAAGTGGCACGTACCTTTCCACATCGTCCCATAGTATAATAGGGGGCTGCCATTCTCATTCGTAATCGCAGACTCCCAGCCTTCGTACCACCCCTGAATGCGATCAGACAGGATTCTTCTGCAACCCTCTCCTAGTCGGTGATTCGAGAGTCCAGTGCGAGCAGCAAAGCTTCTCTGCCGCTCCTCTTCTTCAATATCGGACGCATTTACGTCAATGTCCACGATCAGCTTGTCTAGAGCATTTATTATCTTGGAAACGAAGTCGGAAGCCCAGCTTCGTATTTATAAGCTTTGTTGACATGGCGAAGCTTCAAATGGTCTCTCAAGTTCTGTAAGTCGTAGAATGTCGATAACGTCTGGTAGAAATTCTCGTCGGACGGCGTGATAGTTCGCACAGAGTTGGTATATATCGTCTCGTTGAGCGATAGTTTATCTAGGACTATCTCCTCCGGGGGGCGGACTCCTGTCGCCCCGGGGATTGATCATGGTAGCAGTTGATGATAACTCTAGAACGAAAAGTCGATTATGAGTGCGTATATATGAAAGAACTATAAATTGGGAGTGTGAAGAGGCTAGGTCGAGATATCAGTATGGATATAATGTGGAATAGGCTGTGAAATAGAAGGTCTTATTCAAAGGGGAGGTTCAGGAAGATTTTGTAGAGTTGACGAGAGTTACAAACGCTCCTGCTATAAACAAACCACGCTTTACGGAACTTTTGCCCTGGGTTTGTTTCAGCAGACGCGAAGAAGCCGATGTTTGGCAGTGCTTGCGTTCTGTTAGATGTTTGGCAGTGCCACCAGTTTTTAGTCAGATTTCGCATAATATTATATTTTCTCCCCTTAGCACGAATTGTTTGCCAATCTTCACATAAAGTACCTAGTACTGAGGTAGGTACCTACCGTAACTCACAAATTGTCTCTACTCTTGCTCGAGTGATTCGGGCACTTCTATAAGTGTCGATCCAAGGCGAATATGGACGTACATAAATTATAAAGAAACATTTGAACTAGGAACTGGAGAATGTTGGGCCGCTTTCTGTATAAGTCAAGTACTGGTTGGATCAAACCGCCATGCTTCAGCCTTACTGATGCCTGGAACGTTTTTGTCAATTCACACTAAAACTCCGTGTACTTGATTGCAACACAAAGAATGTACTATTTCGAAATCTCGGTCTTCTTCTTCTCCATAGACTTCTCAATAGCCTCGACCCTCTTGTCGATCTTTTCGAACGACCAACTATTCCATGGTGAGGGGTAAACTAGAGGTCGAAGATCGAACCTGTGGTCATCTGGGGAGTAGTTTTCCACGTGAACAGCAGGTGTTGCCACTGCTTGTTTGTGTCTATTGATGTACTGATGGTTTGTTAGCTTCTGAGCGAATGGCAGTAACCAAGAGGAAACATACGTGGAATCCGTGGAATCTCTTGACTTTGGTGGCGACATCCCGCGGAGTCATCTTGCCCTCACCACCCCATTCTTCAAGAAGTCGGAGGAACATGCCGTATGGGCCGAGCTTGCTCTCCTTTCGCAGACGCTTCAAAAATTATCAGCTTGGCCGTGGCTTGTTTCATAATTGCGTTTACTTACACCGAAACGAGAGAGCTCGTCATATGTCATACCCATATCAGCTGAGATGTTTGTTAGTTGGTTGTTACTGAACCCAGGTTTCACGACTTGCCTTCGTCACTCTGAACATAGTCTGCGGTAATGGGTTCAAGCTCAGCCGTAGCTATACTCTGTTAGCATGGCGTGTTTAAGCAATGCTGGGTTTGACCTACGAGTAGCATGGATAAATTCCTCCAGTATAGGCATGTTAAAGCTCTTGGCAGACCAAGCGATGAACCTCTTCAAGTCTGTCTTACTAACAGAGCCGATAGGGTTCACGTCGGCGGAACTGCAGTCATACTTGGTGAGATCTGGATAAAACACGCTGTCAGTTAATGGCGTGATGAATTCTTCAAGGCTGTCACTTACATCCTCGAAGGCACTCATCGACGTTGCTGGATCCAAGAACGAGCAGACTTCCTCCACCTGGCCGTTGTCGTACGGTGGGAAGCATCTGGGCATAGTAATAGGCAACAACCATACGGCTACGGGCCTGGATGTTTTGTAAAGCCACTGCTAAAATTAGTATCCATCTAAATGTAGCTTCTGGCTGTGGCTGGAAAAGGGGATCGACATACAGTTCTCAGTTGCCGACCCTCCATGGACCTTGAATTTGGGCTCAAATCCAGTGGCCTGAGTGAGTACGTTCTTGGTGGCGTTGAAAGTATCATCAATGTTCATGTCAGTGTGGTAACTTCCAATACGCGCGGAGAGATCCTTGGCACGCTGGCGAGTCTCCTTGCTGCTCTGCTTCTCCATACCCATGTAAACAGTGTGGAAGATCTGGTTACAGAACTCCTCAGCAGTTTCAGGCAACTTATCCGAGTACACGGCAATTCGCTTCACATCGGCAATGACCTCCTCGTTGCCTGCCTTGATGGCTGCAACGACAAGTCGACACATACTGAAGACGATAGTGGCGGTCGCGCATGAGTCGATACCTCCAGAAAGGGGTACAAGGTAGCCAGATGCTTTGCTTCGTCGCACTATTTTCTAGTTAGTTGTTGGACCGCCAAGTACCAAAAGGGAACTCACGGTAATCCCAAAGCCAGCAAGCAGGGCCAAGGGCCTGAACACATAGAAGGTTAGCATGTTACATGTACAGCGATAAAAAGGCGTAGAACTATGGGTAAGGACGCACAATTTCTTCCTCTGGAACATGATACCTGGCTGGCCTAGGAGGCGTGGGGGCTCGTAGGAGATCAAGGTCTTCCACGCCTAGACTGAAATCGACCTCGATTCTTTCATAGACGGGCGCTTGAACAGCCTGGAAGTTGCGGGAAGGGGCAAATCGGTAGGCGCGAACTTCTTCGAGGTCCACAGTCGCGGTAATAACCTCAACATCGTCCAAGCTGAATTGAGAACCTTGAGCAACGATGTTGCCGTTCACCATAATAAGTGATGAACCGTCATAGAGAAGTCTGTCTCCATCGGAACCTGAGAGAGGATGAGATCGAGTACGTTATGTCAAAGGGTTGAAATAAAATTACCGGATTGATTGGCGTACAAGTAGACACCACCGCTCTTACGGGTTGCTTCAGAAATCAGGGCGAGGCGCTCATTGAGCTTTCTCAAAGTGTGGTGAGAGCCAGATGAGTTGGTGAAGATCTCGACGCCATTGAGGGCCCTAGATGCTAGTTAGTCTTCCAAGCGTACTTAAAGGCTGATACTGTCTCTTTGTAAAGAGATCGAGGCCTCAAAGGGACATACATGTTGATGTGAGGTGCCTGAGGGGTGAAGAGCTCCTCACATGTCTCAGCAGCGACAGTTGTGTCATTGAGAGACAAGATAACATCACCAATAGGAACCTGTCGAACACCCTGGTGTTTCTGCAGAGCAGGAGGAAGGTTGTACTGTTCAACATATCTCGGTCTGTTCCAGGGAGTAAAGAAACGGTTCTCTCTGAAGTTTCTATAGAGCCAAGTTAGTGAATGTTTTTTTTGTGGCGCAATCACTGCGTACCCATCATTGGCGAGGTAGATCTTGGGTCGAAGACAAAGAAGCTTTCCGTCGAGGATAATAGCACGGCAGTTGTATCGACAACCCCTGTGCATGAGAGGAAGACCGACATCAATAAGGATGCCATGGAGTTCGGTGTCAGTCAAGATTGCGAGGAGTGATTCCAAGGAGTGGTCATAGACATCAGCCTCGAGGAAATGGTCAAGACTATCGAGGCACTGTCAGGTTACTCTTAAAAGATAAAGAATTACTGATAAACTCACCATCCATAGCCTGTAATCTCAAGCTCAGGACCCGTTCTCAGAGTAGCTCCAGCTTCCTTTGCGAGGATGATACTCTTGCGGATTCTCCCAAGGTTTCCCTCCCAATCCAGCACCCACTGGTTGAGGGAACATGTCGCCAAAGTGATCAAATCAGCCATCTTGAAGTGAAGATGCTGTCGATAGAGAAGTTCTTTGGTGTAGTAAGTCTAGGTTGGTGACTGCAACTACCCGTAGCGAGATCTGGGTGGGCCTTTGATTTATGTATTCGGGCGGGGTACAAGCTTGCGATAGCGGCGTACCAGCGCCCTCCAGCGCCCTACCTATACATCAGCATTGAGGTTTATATGCAATTGGCTTTCAGTTGGTTATCTAGAAGCAAATTTCAACATCAGATCCAAGAATTATACTTCCGTTGTCTCCTCGTATCCAATTGGAAAGACTAAGTATATTGTTTATTTGGATTACTCGAACACCCAAGTTATGATACAAATATCTCATTAAGATATTCATGCCCCACCAACTCTTGTCAAACCTCCGAATACCGATTGTCCGAGAACTCATCAACCCCAAATATTTTAATCAACACAAGTAATGTCTTCATAAATTCTTATTCTCTATTCTACACCTGTCATCCATTTTAACTCTAAATAGTCTTACATGATATTATATGATACATGATTACAATGCCTTCGCCTCTCACCTAGTATAGCCTCCTTTGGCGAGGGAATCCTCAAACATCGCCTTGCATGGGACCTTACTGCCCAGCTTTGCACAAAGGAGGAATGCACCACTAAGTTTGCGGTGCAGACTGTATGTCTCCTCTGGCGGAGGCGCAAGTCGCTCTTGAAGCATCACAGGGATGAGCGCCTTTACACGCTCTGTGATGGTCTGATCCTTAAAGTCGTAGACATCAGGTGCACTGGCGAGGAAGGGTTCAGCGAGAGTGAGAACAGACTTTGTGTGCGCCTCAACCATGGTACGGCTTTCATGGCCTGTCAAGTAACCGAGACTCTCGGACAACTCCTTGACGGCGGCCTTGTCGGAGCGCGAGGCCGCAGCAAGAAGCTGTACGTACTGGGTAACAAACTCATCGGGATACTCGCGAGAAGCTCCAAAGTCAAGCAACTCAAGCTTGTTGACGCCCGCATTATAGAGGAAGTTTGTCCAGTTGGGGTCCGTCTGCATGAAACGAAACTCGGTGATCTCACGGAGACAGAGTCGGAGAAGCTGTGTGCCGATCCAGTCACGCTGCTCCTGAGTAAAAGACTTGATGCGGGTTACGCCAATGCCATCCATAAAGTCCATGGTGAGAACTTGCTTGCCCGATGCCTCGGGATATACGTTGGGCACCATGAAAACGTCTTTCTCGCTTGAGCCGAGAAGCTCCTTGTAGCGCTGAGCGCATTGAAGCTCGCGCTCGTAGTCACATTCCCAGCCGAGCTCTAGTCGCGCGTTGTCGATCGTCTTATTGAGATACAAACCCCTTGGGAGAAGCTTGGTTGCCGTGAGGAGAATGCTCAGGTTATCAAGATCCGAATTGATCGAGTCGGCAACACCGGGGAATTGAATCTTGACAGCCACCCTTTTGCCATTCTTTAAAACTGCTTTGTGAACTTGCCCAATTGAAGCGGCAGCAATAGGGGTTTCTTCAAACTCGCTAAACAGTTCTCTCCACTCAGGGCCGAGGTTTGCGACGAGCACACGATCACGTTGCCAAGCTGGCATGTAATCGGCACGATCTTGAACACGCTGAAGGACCTGTTGGATAGGGGCTGGAAGCATCTTGGTGTCCTGGAAACTCATCATCTGACCAAGTTTTAGAGCAGCGCCACGCATACGCGAGAGCTTTGCAACCAGGCGCTCCATGTTTCTCTCACTCAAGAGAACAGATCCCTCGCCGCCACCGCCAAAGGCTCGGCTGAAACCTTCAGTCATGGCACCTCCCAACATACCGGCAGCAAGGCCACCGTAGTTCCATATTCGGCTGATGCGCGATGAGGGAACACTGGACTCTCTCAGAGCATGCGGAGCTTCTGACGGTGCTACTGAATTTCCAGCAATTTCTTTCGCGGCTTGGATGACGTCTTCGTCAATCTTCTTCTCAGCTTCAGGTACGGCCGGAGAGGCCTTTTCACGTTCAGGCGCAGGCGTCTCCTCCACTAATTTCTCTTCCTTGACCTTCTCCTGCACAATGGTAGCCTCTTGTTCTACAGGCTTCACGGATTCCGAGAGTTCCGCATGCCTTGCAACAGACCCCTGGGGCTTCTCGGGTTGCGCTCCGAAGCTAAGCTCAGGTGGTGGACGAGGGGGCCAATCCTTCATGGGATGTGCTTTCACAGGGCCCCCAACCCCAGGTCTTACAGGTGCTGCACCAGGTTTGCCCTGCTTCCTCAGAGAATCCAAAACCTTTGAACCTCGTGCCGTATGGAAGATATTAACGTCGACGCCGGGTGGCAGATCAAAATCATCCTCCTTAGCTGGTTTTGACGTAGCTTGTTGCTGTAGGCTCGGCCCGAGGTTCGAGGTTGGACTATTAAAAGGAGCTCGATCGGCTCTTGTAAATCCAGCCTGGATATTCTGCCCATCGTTTGACGTATCGACGATAGTTTCTGTCTGCCATGCAGCCGGCGTGGTTTGCTCGTAAATCACATCGTCATTCGGCCTCGTAGCACTGTGTGTCGCATCTTCTGTCGGCGGGCTTTTCTGAGCATTCCTCTTTCTCAACGCCGCAGCAACGCTTGACGTTCGGCTATAAGTGTCGATCTGGCGACCTCGAAGAGCGACATGTTTGGCGGCGATGCCACGGGAGGCATTGAGCACTGCGGCGAGGTCGATGGCGAAATCGACGAACCTCATCGAGTCGATACAACCTCGAAGGTCTAGAAGCGCATTGATGGAGGTGTTTAATTGTGTCTGGCGTGCTGGTGTTGGCTGCCAGCTTGACAAGGTGGGTTGCTAGGTAGTTTCCAGGTTCGGTGAAAAAAGTCCATGACTTAATTGATGGGTCATGCAACTAAGGGGGTTAGCAACATCAACTGCCAAAGGTGATGAGGATGCAAAATCATATCAGAAGTCCAAGTATTTATACCCTATTTCCAAAAGAAAATTGGTACAGTATTATTGATAACCTCATATGAATAAGAGCTACTGGAGCTACGGCTCAACAACCTGAGCATACGGCACAGACTCAGTATACTAGACAAGAGCTTAAACAATATAAATAAGGTATGTTCTTAGTAGCCTATAAAGCTTTATAAGAAGCTACCAAAGTACCTCAGTAATTATAAACTGAAGTTTTCAAGATGAAACCCTCCTCTAGGTTTGGGTATAAAAATAAACGGCCTGAAGACCATAGTTTTAGTGGCATACGTCGATCCACTAATTTCGTCCCTTATACTCAGCCGGCCAAGCTGTAGTAACCAGAAAACGCCTACGCTGTAAAGTATACCAGTCCTCACTTCGATCCTGACGTTGAGCCAGGTCTCTTGACTGATCTCAAAAGAGACCCCCTAGGAGTCATGGGCTTATTGGATTGTCCAAATGAGCCGCTTGATCCACGCCCAGGCGTGCCAATCTTGCTCCACAACCTCTGCGCTGCTGGCGTCAGACCTCCAGCAGACACACGAGGACTACTTGGAAATTTAGGGACTGGTGTTTGATCGACCTTCCCTGTAAGTCCGTTCCTCGTGGATTCCTTTTTCGATTGTGCTATTCGGCCGACCATGCGCTCGTGCAAAGTCTCTCTATCGCGTTGCTCCTGTAAGCGAAAAGGGTTTGGCGAGTCATCTCCTGGGCCCAGGTTGATGATAGGTACAGGAAGTATCGGCTCGTCCTCGTCATCCTCGTCGTCAACAAATGCATACCCGTTCACCCTGGGCGTCTCTCCTCCGGCAACACTGGAGTCTTGATCGCTCTTCCGAGGCCTACCTGCGATAGCGTCTCGCACTGCAGACATAGTGGGCGATGGTGGTCGTTGTATAACGCGTGGTTCAGGCATTCTGGTGTTTGCGTAAACAATGGATTTTGGCGCCATCTTTGAACTTTCCTCGGCCTTTTGAGAAACAGTGACAACACCGTCCTCAACACCATCAGGCCTGAACATCAGGTTGTTCTTTGGATTGGAAATCCACGTATCTGGACGTGCCGGACGGTCGTCTCTGTCCTTGATAGCGAGACGATCGCGTTTGGAGCCGTCGTCCGTTAGACTTCGTGTTTGCCCGATTCGATCCTCAACTTCCTTTTGTTTGATCATTTGCTTCGATGGCAGTTTGTTACCACGCCAGAGCCAAGCGTATTTTTCAGCTTTTTTCTGGTTTTGCTTGTCAACAAGCTTACAAAAGCTTTCGTTATCTTCGCTTGTATAAGTCTCTTGGAACTTTGATAAACTCATGTTGGTTTTAAGCCGTGGCTGAAAATTGGAAACATTTGAGATGACCGAAGCTGGTGTATCTCCTCCATATGTCGAAGGCGTGCGGTCTCCAGGAGCGAAAGAGTTTGTTGACTTTGGAGGGAGTGGTGTGTTTTGGCGTCCTGGTGTCATAACATGCTGGAGTCTTCTTCCTGCACTCGATATCCAAGCGGCATCTTTTGACTCTAATGCGTCGAGATATTCTTGTTGTGTCTCTGTCTGTAGCAATCCAGGAAAGAAGTCTCGGGCTATGATTTGAGACAACGTCTCTGTGTAGGTATCCTCCTCGAGCACCTTCTTTGGCCGTTTAATCTTCTTGGCTGGAGGAGGAGGGGGCATCAAAGAAGTGTCTGTCCGCTTGCGCACCAGCGCGTTTGGAGTTCCTGTTCCTGGCCCTGACTCCATGATGTGTGCAGGTGGGTAGCAAAAAAAATAAGGACTTGAAGCAATTCAGACGAAATTACTAGTCCGCTCTTAGGCTATATACACACTAAGAGTGATCTAACATTTATATCAACCACTAAATCAGTATCGGTTTTTATGCAACCCACCTGGTGTGTAAGTGACTGCGGCATGGATTTGATGAAAGTGAGTTGAGTTGTCTTGGGATAGGTACTACCTAAGGTATGGAACCATTATTAAGTGGAGTGATTGCAAGATATGCAACTAACCGATTCTCAACCACAGACCTTGTGTCTTCCTTACAGCCCGATAGGCAACCGCGGACTATACACAACTCAATATTAGCTTGAAGGGCCATTTCTCTACTTTAGGTTCAAGCGTAAAGATTTTTGTGTAACAAGAATCAGGCAGGCTCCAGCTACAAATGCGACAACCACACAATGAATGGTCAGGTGGGTTGAATAAAAAGAGGGACTGAAAGAAGACAGACGAAAATACTGACGATCTCTCAGGATATATATACAGTAAAGCTGGTCTAATATTTTCGTCAGCCACTAAGACAGTACCGATTTTTATGCCGCCCACCTGATGGCCAAATCGCTGTTGGTCTTGTGGCGATTGATAAAGATTCCCCCCATCTTTTGGCGCCTTGTCCAAACGCTAGGCGTTCCAGAGGCACCCGACCTCGACGATTTACACCCAGGTAGGCAATACTTACAGGGGCTCTAAGCCTATCAAAATGCCTGAAAGCCCTGGAAACTCCCCCGTTATCCCCCCGATGGAGCCGTCAGATTCGGTTCCATCATGACGCGCCGGCAGCGGGGGCACGTTAACTCCACCAAAGGCCGCCATCAACCTCGATCCAAAACTTCTTTGCACTTCCTCGCATTGTGGAACCGAGCCTTGTCTGGAGTCCGCCTCGCTTCTGCATCATTCCACGAGCTTATTCTTAACCTGCAAACTTCAAAACCAAGTCCCTCTCTTTTTGCGACTGACTTGAGTGGTCGATACTGCGCTCGGCGCAAAACTGCCAAACAAACTACCCCTCCCCCTCCTTTGACCTTCAGCCTGTTTCTGTGACGCCCACTCGACGGACCTTGAATTTTGACAACAAAAATGGACGCCATCGAACTCAAGAACAAGGGCAACAAGGCCTTTCAGTCTGGTGATTACCCCAGCGCAGTCGACTTTTACAGCCAGGCTATCGAAAAGAACGACAAGGAGCCTACCTTTTTTACCAACCGAGCTCAGGTAGGTCATACATACGATTCGTGGTTTTGCTATTCGATGTTTTTATTAACTTCAGGCACTAGGCATACATCAAGACTGAGGCTTACGGATATGCTGTCGCTGACGCTACAAAAGCTATTGAGCTTAACCCCAAACTTATCAAGGTTCGCCACGAAACCTACTACCGAACTAGGAAATACAAGATCGAATTCTGACCTGGGCAGGCATACTACCGACGAGGTCTAGCCAAGACTGCGATTCTACGACCTAAGGAGGCCATCGACGACTTCAAAGCATGTGTTACTCTCGACCCCAACAACAAAGATGCCAGGCTCAAGTTGGAAGACTGCAAGAAAATCGTCCGACAGATGGCTTTCTTTGCTGCTATCGAGGTCGGCGATGAACCCTCTGCGGCCGTGGGTCTTGACCTAGACTCAATGGCTGTTGAGCCAGGATATGATGGTGTGCGACTGGGTGATGAGATGACACAAGAATTTATTGACGACATGATCGAGCGTTTCAAGACTGGCAAGAAGATCCACCGGAAATACGTCTATCAAATCATTCTTGCCGTTAAGAAGATTGTCTACGATGAGCCCACAATGGTCGAGGTGGAAATTCCTAGCGACGTCAAGCTTACTGTCTGTGGTGACACTCACGGTAAGAAATGTGCCAGCCAATGCCTTGTACACCCAACTAATCCCTGCAGGTCAATACTTCGATCTTATGGAGTTATTCCGCCGCAATGGCACTCCTGATGAGAAGCACTGGTATCTTTTTAACGGTGACTTTGTGGATCGAGGTTCTTGGTCAACTGAGATCGCTCTACTTTTGTATGCATACAAGTGGCTGCGACCCAAGCAGTTCTTCCTGAACCGTGGAAACCACGAGACAGACGACATGAACCGAGTCTATGGTTTCGAGGGCGAATGCAAGGCCAAGTACAACGAGCGAGTCTTTAAGCTGTTCTCTGAAAGTTTCTCCGCTCTGGCTCTGGCCACACTTATTGGAAAGAAATATCTGGTCCTTCACGGAGGTCTTTTCTCCGACGATAAGGTCACTCTTGACGATATCCGAAAACTGAACCGACACGGCCAGCGACAACCCGGCCAGGCTGGCTTGATGATGGAGATGCTCTGGACCGACCCTCAGGAGGAGAACGGTCGAGGACCCAGCAAGCGTGGTGTCGGTATGCAGTTTGGTCCTGACATTACCAAGCAGTTCTGTGAGAAGAACGGTCTTGAGGCTGTCATTCGAAGTCACGAGGTTCGCATGGATGGTTACGAGGTGCAGCACGACGGTCGCTGTATTACTGGTGAGTTGATCTGGGTATATTATTACGACTTTGTCGCTAACATTTTTATTAGTCTTCTCTGCTCCTCGATACTGCGACTCGACAGAGAACAGGGGTGCCTACATCAACATCGGCCCTGACTACAAGCTCGATTTCGAGCAGTTCGATGCCGTGCCCCACCCCGACATTAAGCCCATGGTAAGTTGACACACAACCCTATAGCCATATCTCAACGCTAACCGGATTTCAGGCATATGCGCAAAGCTCTCTTATGTCCTCTCTGATGTAGAAACGGCGGAGAACCTCTAGAAAGCGAAATTGGCGGCGATTTCAGGGTGTATTCAAGTCTCGGGCGTCTGGAAACGGTGCATTTGTAAGGATAGGCCGATGGGCGATGTACTTTCATACATTTATACCCCATCTAGATGATAAATTGAGGTCCAGTTCAATGATGATGAATATAACAAATACCACTCTTTAAGCATTCCATAGTCGGTTTTGTCCGTCTGCTCCAACCATGGCACCTAGCCAGTCCGAACATTGCCGTAGTTGGAGGCTTACTTGCTCCCCATTGTCGCTTGTGCCTCGCCATGCTGTGATAGCTGCTGCGAAAGAGCCAAGGTCTGGTCTTGGAATGCGAACCCATGCATGGTTATTCTCCACTTTGAGAATGTCGATAGAAACAGCAGCACCTGTGGTTCCTAGGAATTGTCGAAGAGCAGTTGTACAGTAGCTTTTGAGAGAAAGGTCGTCAAGAGTGACAGATGATGAGCTGCTGGGAACATCTGTAACCAGCTCTAGGTGTGCATATGAGAAGGGCGGCTCCTTGATTGTGCAGGTGAGAATATCGTGAGATTTTTCAAGACCTTTCTCCTGGAAGATGTTCTTCTGGCTCGACTGGTTTGGATTTTGTGTCATTTTGAATTGATAAGATCAGCAGGCTTTTCTGATGATTAGGCGTTGAGATCCATCTTCAATTAGAGATTGAAGTTTAAGGTGGATATTGCACTTGGTGCATACCTCGCTTATGTGCATGACAGCTCTTCATCGCCGCCTTTGTCCGTCGCGAACTTTGAACAACACTCTCCACGATCAACAATTCTTCCCCCTATTAACACTTATCGACGATCCCTTCTACGAAACATCGAACATGTCATCCTCCAATTATGTCACAACGGGCCAGGCGCGAAACCTGCGCGCATGCATGATCTGCTCGATCGTCATGACCTCCCAGGTACGACCTTTTAACATTACCAATTCAAGCACGAATCCAGTGAACTGACGTTTTCGCGATATTTAGCGCTTCCAAAACGAAGGCTGCCCCAACTGCGAAGAGTTCCTGCACCTCCAGCATTCCCCGGACCAGATCGAGAGCTGTACATCCCAAGTCTTTGAGGGTGTCATCACACTCGCGAACCCAACCAAGTCGTGGATCGCAAAGTACCAGCGTCTCGATAGTTATGTGCCTGGCATGTATGCCATCAAGGTCTCGGGACAACTACCTGATGATGTTCGATCGACGTTGGAGGACGAGTATAGAATACAGTACATTCCGTAAGTTGAACCCCGGATACGATAGGTTGGAACGAGCTGACATGCTGGGTTTATAGACGTGACGGTACAGAGGTGGAGAATGATGCTTAAGATACGTGGCGTAGGACCGATGCGTAACAATGAATTCTACTATTTCTGGCGAAACTGGCGTTGAGGGAATAGAACAGCAGTGATTATGGACAAGAAGTTCTCGTTTAAAAATATTGTAGTGGTATCTATGATGGACATTCAAACCAATAACGCCCCAACAATTTCCCATGCTTTATGTATTGTATTCTTGCCATTATGATAATTCGAATATCTGCAATCGTGTCATTAAATAAGATTGAACGTGTTTAGTTGTTCTTCTGCTTCTTGTTAGAGCCCATGCCAAAACTAAAGCCGGTAGAGTCCCTGGGCCGCTTCTTTTCCATTTCCTCTTTCATGATGCGTTCGGCCTCGCTCATTTTCTTGGGTTGCTCAATTTTTGCTGGTTTCTTGGATCCTGAAGAGAGGGCATTCTTTTTGGCCTGGGCGAACACGTTCTTGGTCTGAGGCTTCCCAGCAAGTTTCATCGAGATGCCTCTAAACCCGCTTGGCTTCGCTGGTGCTGTGTCAGGCTCCTTTCCTTTTTCTGTAGTTATCTCTTCCGTCTTTGAGGTGTCTGCTTCTGTTGTAGCCGTGTCGGGCGCAGGGCTCTCCGACGCCTTCGTATCGAGAGCAGCTGGCTTCGCTCCGAATGAAAGCTTGATCTTCTCTCCTTCTTGACGTTTCAATTCGCGGGCTTCAGGATCTTCTTCTTTTTCTTCGTCGTTGCCGGCAGCGGCTTGCGCTCGTTTGATTTGCTCTCGGATCATGCGCTGTTCCAACTCCTCGTTGCCCTGATCTTGCGCTTCCTTGCGCCGTAATGCGTCTTGTCGCCTCAAAGCCTCTGGTGATTTGTCGATCCAGGATATGTGTATGCCCTTCTCGGTTTCTTCAACTCGGCAAATGCCCTCGCGGCCTAGATGCTTCGCTAGTTCGGTAAGCGAACCGAATTTTGTACTGTTCATATGAATGTGCTCCTATTTTGTATTAGTAATTTGGTAAGAAAAGAAGGATTGGTCAAAACTGACCTTGTTTGCAATATATTCTTGATAGAAACGGTTAATATGAACTTGTTTCTCTCCGTGACCAGTCCTTAGAAGCAGAATGAAGTCGCTCAAGAATTGTTTGGTATAGTCGTTGATGTATTTCTTGGGATCTTCGCCGACGAGAAGCATTTGTCGCACATGGCTTTCGCTCATTGTATGCTGCTTGAATCCGTTGGCATCTCTGCATTGTTTCTCGCATGGTTGACAGTACCATCTCAACCGCTGAAGACCCTTGGCCTTCATGCGGTTGGCGACAAATTTCGTAGATCCGACTTCGGCTTTGCCCATGATGCGTTGTGGTGGTTGTATTGTGTAAATTGGTCAAGTTCGATGTTCAAAACGCGGGCCGCTAGATGTCAAAGACTATGTGGGGCTATATGCAGGTCAGTGATGTAAGTTTACGGCGCGTATCCACATGCTCTCAGTAATGGCAATAAGAATAATAATAGGATAAAAGTATATGAGATAACTTCAGAAAGATGATTTAAAGCCTCAATTTTTGCTTATGCATAAAGTATCTTTCCTCGTGCTTGACACTCTTTACTATAAATACCTACCTACCTCCTCTGCCTCAGTTAGCACAACTCAATATTAAAAACTGCTTTGCGCTTTGCTGACTAAAACACAGTTTCTGCCGGCATTCACCGCCCTACACGTCGGCCTAATTCCGCTCTTACCTCAACACCAAACTACAACCTCGACATACTTCCAACTCAACACGACTTTCTTCATACCTCGCACCACGACTTTCTCCAACCCCCGCTACACGCCCCACATCCAACATGAGTGAACGCAAAGTTCTACAGAAGTACTACCCTCCCGACTTCGATCCTTCGGCTCTCACACGCCGTCGCGGAAACAAGGACGCTGGACCCAAGACACAAAAAGTTCGAATCAGTACGTTAATCAGCCCTGGAGACTATTTATTTATGCTAACCTCTGTAGTGGCTCCATATGCTATGAGATGTACCTCATGTGGAACGTTCATATATCGCGGCCGCAAGTTTAATAGCACTAGTATGTTTTAGAATGCTCTGGAATGCTTATTGTTGAGAAATTCAGCTGACCACTTTACAGAGGAGATAAGACCAGAGGAGAAGTACCTCAATATTCAGCTGATTAGGCTTTCTTTTCGTTGCACAGGATGTCCGAGTGAAATAATCCTGAGGACCGACCCCAAGAACAATGACTACATTTTACTTCGTGGGGCTGTACGAAACAACGAGCCATGGCGCAATCGGGAGACTGAGAACGAAGACGACGAGCAACGACTTAACCGACTGGAACGTGAGGAAGCAGAAGCTGCGGGCGAAGAAGAAAAGAACGCCATGGAGGAACTCGAAGCCAAAAACATGGATGCGCAGAGAGAAATGGCCGCCGCTGATGCGCTAGACGAGATCCGACACCGAAACGCACGAATCAACCGTTCCGAGAAAGAAGGAGTCGATTTTGCGGACACTATAGTACGAACAGAAGATGAGGAAAGGGAGAAGCAGGAAAAGGAAGATGAAGAGGCTGCCAAGAAGGCTTTCGCTGCTGCACGAGCGCGAATGGAGATGGAGGTTATAGTTGAGGATGACACGCCTGTCGAGCTAGCTGAGCCAGAACCCATAGCGCCAGCTCCAGCTCCCAGTTTTAAGAGGGTTATCAAAAAGAAAAAGGATCATTCAGCAGCTTTGGGATTGAAGAAGAAGGTATAATTAGGGCACAATAGGGAATATACGGAATTGGGACACGTATTTTTATAAAGCTATAACGATATTAATGATGCATAATAAAGGATCGCGGCGCTGCATGTTCAAAATGGTATAAGACTTCCAACTTTTTTCAATACCTGGTAGATTTGAGACTTGAGTATATAAAAACGTGTAGCAACATCAGATTGTTTAATTGATTATAAGGCATATATCACTGGACAGTTTTCTTTATGATGAAGATGAAGTTGTTATCATTTATCGTTATTGCAATTATAGCTAAAGCTATGTCCTGTTTCCTCCTCTGATGCTTGTGTGCCCATGTCTTTCTCTCGCTAGTAGTACAGAAGTTGCTTTCGCAACCTCAAAAATCCCATGACCAAAAACGCCTTGCATGTCGTGTTTGTAAAGAAAATAGAACTTGGTAAAAAAGCAGGCCGTAAGATCATATAAGAATGAAATCTTTCAGGCACCCATACTCCGTAAATGTTATTGTTTCATGAGAGTGCCTTGGTTGTGTGAGGTCAGGAGGCTGGGTTGATGGGCTTCGCCACCATTGACGTCGCATTTGATGTCATGTCATCTCTAAGCCCCATCAGCCAAGGCAGAACGACAAAAAATAGTAGAAGTCATGATGAAGGCTCTAATTATGTGGTGTCGTAATTGAATTTTTTGTCTCATGTCAAGAGATCTTATGAGTAGTTGGGGCTGGTGTTGCCGTTGGTCATGGATGAACGGGCACGCTGAGCAGTAGCGTTGGAGGGAGGAGGGCTAGCGCCTGAAGCCTCCATCTGTCGCTTGGTGTGGTCGTGCATGAAGCGAGCGTAGCTTGAGAGGTTGGAGGGAGGAGTGGGAGACATGGACATGGAGACAGAGCCGTAGTCAGATCGAGCGGGCATGATGAAGGTGTTGTTTGTGTGGTTGGTTGAGTGTGTGAGTAGTTTGGATGAGTTGAATTGCAGGCGATCGACTTCTTGTGTAGATGAGTCGAGTAAAGATGAATTGATTGATTGAGTGCTGAAACGCCGGCTGAAAGATGAAGAGGCTTGAAAATGAGGTTGAAGAGTTGTTGGTTGTGATTGTTTGTTGTGTTGGATGATGAGAAATGAATTCGAGGGGGGAATCTCAGGGTCTTATTATACCAGAAACCACACACTCGAAAGAATGAACACAGAGGAGAGGAGCGGAGCGGGCAAGGTACAGGCTCCAAAGCTTGGGATTAGCCTCCACCCCCAGGTCCCTTGAAAATGCAGTCAGAGTGGAGTGTTTGGTTGTGTAATGGGGGGGTGCGATATTCCCTCGAGTGGGGTGTGTGGTTCCGTAGCACATCATCGTCGTCGTGGATGGACCCTTCTTTTTTTTTCTCTCTCAGTCAGTGTGCGGGTGTCATACCCGTGGTGCTATCAGGATGCACGAGACAAACAACAAGTTTCTCCTCTTTTTCCTTCAGAACAAGCTCGTACATAGGAGAAAGAGGAAAACCGGGGCTCAACAGCCAGACCAAGCCAATGCTATGTCATCATGAGCGACTGATCGGCAGAGATTGTCGTCGTCTAGCGTCTGCATATAGCGTAGCTTGACGAGTCGAGACTGCTACACAGTCGGTACGTACTATGTAAGCTTCGGAGAGATCGTCGGTATATCCTTGCGCTCTGACGCTACGTTTCTTGATTCGTTAGAATCAAACAACCCCCGGTTCTTCAGGGTCCTGCTCCATCGCCACCACTGTTTTTTACGTATGTGTCTGTGTGAGAATTGTGAAGCAAAGCAGCCTGTGAGAGGCGAGGCTACGCCGACGATGAGATAATTACAGTACAACCGTTTACTGTACTCGTGCTTTTTCTCTTGTTGACCAACAGAACCCTGCAAGCAGTAGTATCTCACATAAATGCAGTGGAATGGGGGCTCTGGACAAACAAAGAAAGACCCTGCTGATCCGGGCCCGGCATTGAAGTCATCTCGTGCATCATTTCTTCGCTTTGGAGGTGGGCGATTGGAACTCATGTCTTGAAGCTCGAGCCAAACAACGGGGCAATGATGCATTCAGAACCAGATCAATGTTTGATTATATCATGCATGGTTCGAGAAGAGAATATCCTCTTACGACAATAACGAGAAGTGGAAAGCTTTTCCCGGCAGGCCAGAGTCTCACGAGGAAGGATTCATCACAGAGTTTACCGCAGCTGCCTGTGGGCGCCCGCTAATGGCGCAAAAGTCCATTGAATGATTAATGTCCTTTTTCAGCTCCGAGGCCATGAGATCTGCTGTAGTAGGGGACCAGAGGACCACGAAGAGCTTACTTTCTGAGCTCTGGAGCGGGTCACGCGGTTGTTTTGAAAGCACAACGGTTCGTCGAGGTTCTGGACCTCTTGGCCAAGACGCGGCCTGGAAACCCTTGAGACCTCGACAAAGAGGGGACAGGGATTGTCAGAGACGTTTCGATATGAGGAGGGATCAGCGCCGCGTCTCTCGGGGTGGCATTCATCCGGGCCCTTTGAGTCGTTGGGGCTACTTTGGCGCCTGCGAGATTTAGTAATTTAGCCCAGTGATCAATCAGAGCGGGAGCGGGATTTCTCCAAACTGACGACGAAGTTTTGGAGTGCATAATCTGTCTCCTGAGATCTCGAGGTTGACAAGCGTTGGCGTATATCGAGAGCCACAAGTTTCAGAATTTATTGGATCTTTCTCATTGAAGAAGATGTTTTCGTTGAGGCTCAAATGTCACATCAGCGTGGGGATGAATTCCGATATACTTTCTCGGGTGGGCGCACATCACTGGACCCATCCATCCATGGTGAGTGAGCCTGGCCTGACCTAAAGTGAGGTCTAGGATTTTGGCACCCAACGCCATGGGATTGTTGCAGGATTCCCATGATCCGGAACCTAAATGCCAATCTTGGCTATTAATTCCCCATCCTTGGTCGGGAACGAAAACCCAGGATCATGCTCGCTACTTTATTAACGAATTGCATTGACCTGCCCTGGGTTACAGTGTTGGAACAGCGAGGCTATTCCTACTTTCCCCATATCCATATTCTCGGAGACTGCTACACCGGATCTTTTGAGAAGATTGTTTCTCCATTGAAAAAAAGAGACCCTGAATATTCAAGGATGGCAACAGACGTACCCCAGAATGAACTCATCCCTGACATTGTGTATGAGTATAATTTTGCCCGAAACAAAAACACCGCAAAACACACGCCACAGAAACGGAACTACTACCTACCTAATCTCGTCTAGAAACGGAGAATGACAATTACGTCGAGTTCTCATTAACACCCTCACCCTCACGGCCTCACCCACCGCCCATGGTCCAATTATCCCCTTCTGTGTCAGGCAAAGTGAGTTGCTGTGCCGCTCAGCGAGTTAGAATTGGGAAATGGTAGTCGATATTCAAGTGGGCCAATGACGGCATTCATGGATCTCCGTTGAGGAGCGAGAGCGCCAATGAGGTCACTTCATCCGCCACGCTAAGAAGGATCTCCACTGTTCAGTTTGCTGATGTCACCATTTTTTCAGGGGGGTTTTACAGTGCTGTCACTGCTGGCGGAAACGGAGGCTGGCTCTGTTTCTGTGACGGGACGGGAGAGGCAGACACACAAGATGTTACCGTGCACCGTCATATCTCGCCTCACATTGGGCTCTCACCACCGTTTTTGATGCACATCAAAGGAGAAGGGGTAAGGGGATGAAGGAAAATCGTCATGAGCAGGGCACCTTGCAGACGGATAGCACATCCTGAATCCACAAGGCTACTGTAACCACAACTATCGACATTCCCGTCTGCGTCATTGTATTGGTCAAACAGGAAGACGAGCAACTCGGACGGGGAGGCTAGCAAATATCCTGTATCTCCGTCGACTGACGACTCTGAGACCTCAGACTCTAACACTGACTCTCTGTCAAACTTACTTAGAGCCTCAACCGCGCCCCACAAGCTTGTTCTTTACGAAAAGTGCTGGGTGGTCCAAAAACGGTTTCTAGCCTGAGCGTCTCGACCAAACAGAGGCCCGTGATCGCGAGGTCTGCCCGGCATTCTCCTCATCTCAGCAGCGAACCCCTTGCAGCAAGAGACTTGATACTCAAAAAGGCATAAGGCACCTTTGTCAAAAACTGAAGCATCTCGCCTCCCAGATCAGCCGCCGTGACACGTGATGACGACACTATTCTTTCCAACTCGGTTTGTCTATGCGAAAATCACCAATGCCACCTACGAAACAGCCTCAACAGCAGCTAGAGCAAAACTCATGGGCCTTCTACCTCTGGCTTAACCGTTCTAAACTCTGCCCCATCCGTGTACTTGATAATCCCCTGGTCTTTGACAGGGCCCTTTTGTTGCAAAAAGGATCCTCTGCTGAAGCCCCATCCTGTCAACTCTATCCTTGGTTCTGATGTTTGTTTTGACGTCGTTGGTGAAATATGACATAAGGTTCTCCCATCCAAAAGGCTACACGCCTGTGAAAAAAGGTTTGATCCGATCTCGCATTACATACGCAATCGCAATTACAATCAGCGATGATCTAATATCCATTCTGCAGATGAGACCTGTCAACTTCAGGCGAGGTTTTGCTGACCGTAACAAGCGACGGTGGAGGGTTGCCTTGCGGCAAACCTTTGCATCATATTACAGCACCTCTCAGGGATATGACGTTTGAGCCGCACCACCACCACAAGGAGCCTTGCGTACTTTGACAGCCTTTCAGCCTTCCCTTCCCCTTTCACTTCTCATGACGATAGATGGACACTGAGCATGTCATCGTAAGTGCATGCCGGTCGACACTCGGACGTATTTTCTTAATGTAGAGGTTGTCTTCCCCGGCTGAGATGAAACCAGGGTTGTCTTGTCATCAAGATGACTGGACTGACATAACCAGCATTCAACTATCCATCGTCACTGTCTCCGTCACCGTCTCCATCTTTATTGTTCTTCATCTCCATAACGGTTCCCTCATTAGGTAGTTGTGCCTAAATTATTCATCGACATACTGTGATCTAGCACCGTATTGGTGACACTGCAGGGTATGATAGGCAACGGTTCCGGATCGAGATTGACGTACATCAACGTATGGAAACGGACTGTCATGAATGACGACAAATGTTAGGGTATCTTTAAAGAATATATCGTTAGATCATTCTCATCATCATCGCACCCACGGCCAGGTAGTCCACAATAACTGTTAATGGTGATGGGGTGTAGCTTAAAACAAGTGGTTTCGGGCCAAGCAACCTGAGGATGATGTTATTGAAATTCATGATTGAGGATATTATGACGATGCCACACATTGCCTCTTGATATTTTTTCTCCGTTGAGCTTTTCTGAGGGAATATAACAATCTCCCTTGTTTACTAAGAAGGATTTGGTGTCGTAGTTACTGTTATTTCTTCGATCAAGGCCATTTCGCATTTTGCTTGAATGAAGTTCGTCCGAGTAACCAATAAGGAACTCGATGTCCATCACGGATATATACTCACGTGATAAACATATATAGCTCTCTTCATAATACATATTCATTATAATAGTATACGCGGATTACACTAGTTGCTTTTGTTCGGAATATGTTCCTAGGCAAGTAGGCGAAAGGTTGTATCACGAATGGAGATTTGGTGTCGCAGCATCTAACCTATAGCATAGCCGAGAACTCCAACATTCGATGGTCAAGGAGTTATGAGATGAGATTTGAAGCAAATTGATCGAAAAGGAATCTTATTTTAATAAAATAAAAGTGTTTTATTCGTTTTAATACATCCATTCATATAATGAATGTTGCAGTTGTCTGGGAAGGATAAGTTGAATTAAAGTCGACAGTTTGAGGTGGGCCCGCGCCAGCTTTACCACAATCGGAAATAAGTATTCTTGGCTTCCTCAGCTGTCAGTTTGTCGAGTGTCGTTTAAACTCAGCTGATATGTTCTTGGGTGTATGATTGTAAAGCTTGGCTGCTAACAATAGAATACAGCATGATTTAGACCATATATCCACATCTAGACCAGTTCTTTCCCTGCTTTTGCGCATCTCAAGCTTGCTTTGAGTTTTCTGCTCTCCAAGTACCTGGTTTTTGAAAGCTAATCAGGTACTGCCTAGAAACAAATACAGGGTCCAGACTCCCGGCAGTTGAGGAATGGGATGGAGCCCTTACTACAGGGTGACATTGCGGACCTTGGCGGCATGTGAACGCGGACTTAACAGTTGATACAGCCATGACAACTCACAAGTGTAACAGAAACAGCGTGGATATGTGTCGGCATTCGAGGGTAGGAAACACCATAATGCATTAGAGGTAAGCAGCAGATTTCTAATTCTCGGCTTCGCATATAGTTCATGACCAACCTTTTGCAATGTGTAATCAATACCTGCCAGCCCTTACAAACCCCCGTGGAGCGGACTTCGGAGTGTCGCTTATTAAAAGTCTCCGAAGCTGGCGCGAGAGAGATCCTCAACGAGCGTCAAGCAGTGTAATTGGCCAGTCTCGCCCAACCATCCTCTATATGTCGCCGCTAAATCATGCCGCGCGCGGTACAGACAGCTAATCTTAAGCTTTGTCTTGTAAGCGGGTTCCAACCTCGAACATGCACAAGCTGAGAAATCGCATTGCAGAGTCGCACTTTGCTGTGTTGGCTCTGGCTTGGCCGGACACTGGAACATGAACGGGATTGAATATTTTGTAATTTGCCGAAGAAATAGGTCAAATGAATTGTGTATATAGACCGTGGGGTCCGGCTTTGGACCAACAGTACCTTCTCTTAACTCAACTCACAATACAACAATATCACAGCAATCAATTGAATCTTCCCCTATTACAATAATAGAAAGACATACTCACTCGAGCTATATTAAAGCATCCCCAACTTCGCCCACAATGTCTGGCATCAAAACAATCGTGGTCCTAGGCGCAGGCCCAGCTGCCATGCCCATCATCCGTCAAACAATGGTCAACCAAGTCCTCAAGCGCGACGATCTTAAGATCGTAGTCGTCTCTCCCAACACTCACTTCCACTGGCCCGTTGCAATGCCTCGAGTCGTCGTCCCCGGTCAAGTGCCAGACGACAAGGCCTTTGTTCCCCTTGAGCCTACTTTCGCGGACTATCCCGCCGAAAAGTTCGAGTGGATTCAGGGCAAGGCTATTGCTCTCGACACTTCTTCTAACCTCGTCCGTGTTGAGCTGAACGACACTCCTACTATTAGAGAGGTCAACTATCACACTCTGATTATTGCTACTGGCTCCCGCACGCGGGACGGTATGGTTTGGAAGGGTATCGGCTCTACACAAGAGGCCAAGGATAAGTTGCACGATGTGCAGGATCAGATTAGCAAGGCCAAGACTATCGTTGTTTCTGGTGGTGGAACGACTGGCTCAGAGACAGCCGGTGAACTGGGCTTCGAGTATTCTCAGCGCGGAGAAAAGGAGGTCATCTTCATCTACTCGGGCGAACTACCCCTTTCTCCTCCTGCTACCGATACAGTCCGCAAGTCTATCGTCAAGGAGCTCGAGAACCTCAAAGTCAAGAACATGCCCAACACAAAGGTCATCAGCGCAACACCTACACCAGGATCGTCAGACATTGTCCTCGAAGTCCGCTCCTCTGATGGCACAACCAAGCAAATCACTGCGCAGGCCTACCTTCCCGCAACAGGAATCGTTGCCAATACCGAGTTCGTCCCCAAGACACTTCTAGACAGCAACGGCTTCATCAAGCAGACCACTCGTCTCCAGGTTGAAGGGCACAAGAACATCTTTGTTGTCGGCGACGCAGGTAACCTTGAGGCGTCACAGCTTGGAATGGCAGAGAACCAGTCGATCCACCTATTCAAAGCTCTCCCTGCGTATCTTGAAGGTGGCGAGGTTCCAGAGTATGCCCCTGCAACAAAGCCCATGTTCGGCGTGACGCTTGGCCGAAGCAGAGCGACAGGCCAGCTTGGTACCTGGAAGTTGCCCAGTATCTTGATCTGGTTCGGCAAGGGCCGGGCTATGGGCACTGACAAGTCTGAAGGGTGGGCGGCTGGAAAGAGAACTATCATGCATACTTTTGAGAAGTGATAGGTTGCAGGGTTTGGTTCGAATTTGGCAGCGGAAAGATTCTCTTATGTTTTACAAATATTATAGACTGTACATTTCATTAATAATTAATCAACAATTTATTCTTACGATATAGCCCGAGCTGGTCATTTGATGTGACGAGTCTTCACTCATTGTAATATATCCCCTTGAGTTCAAGTGTATCGAGAAAGTCTAGTTAGTCTTGGCTAGCCTCTTATTTCTGAAGACATACATCCAACTCCGAATGCCACTCAGATTCTAGTTAGAGACAATATATAGGTATAGTAATGTGCAGAAGTCTGCATTTGGTGTTAAAACTGGATCCATGCATGTAAGAAATAGCAATGAATTTGGCACCTAATTCAGCACAGGGTTATGCTATGCCATATTTGTCCTATCAGACCAGACTTGCAAGTAAATAAGTAAACAAATCAATCCTATCCAATTGATTTCCCAAACTCCCAAGCCAAAATTTCACAATCACTTAAATAGAGCTAGGTATTGCACTCGACTCAAGTCTAGGAGCAAGCCGTCAATATGTCACTCTTTCTGCGCATGATCCGTGACAAGTTCACCACGATACCACCACAGGAAGAAGATTGCACAGGCAAAACATTCGTCGTTACAGGGGCAAACAGCGGTAACTAGAATTCAACTGACCGATATTCTTCAAAACTGATATTGTTCTCACCAGGTATCGGCCTTGAGACAGTCCGTCATCTTACAGAACTTAATGCCGCCACTGTGATCTTGGCATGTCGAAGTATCGACAAAGGCGAGCAAGCTAGAAAGGACGTTGAAGAATCGACTGGGAAGCAAAATGTCGTTCAAGTTTGGCAGCTGGACCTCGCTTCGTATGATAGCGTCCGGGAATTTGCTTCTCGCGTTAACAAATTGGAGCGTGTCGATGCCTTTATTAATAACGCAAGTCTTCTCAGCTTTAAGCGTGAGATGATTGAAGGTCATGAGTCGATGTTGACTGTCAATTTCATATCTACAGCTCTTCTTTCGCTTCTTGTATTGCCGGCCCTGCGGCTGGCAGCGATACGATTCAATGTCACTCCTCGCATGGTCATTGTGTCTTCTGACGCAGCTTTTGACGTAAGGTTACTACGAGTACGCCTGACAGCTCATCACTGACAGAGAACCAGTGCCGTCTCACTACAGAGGTGCCAAACATATTTGAGGCTATCGATGCTGAAACCAGTGTTCTCGATCACTACAGCAAAACAAAACTCTTACAAACCATGTTCATATCCCGACTCTCTCAAGGGATTGATGCTTCTGGAAAGGGACATATTATCGCCAACGCAGTACATCCTGGCTTATGTGGCACGCAGCTATTCAAACACATAGATTTCCCGTTCTCTCTATTCCTCTCTGCTCTTGTAGCGGTGCTTGGACGGACGCCAGAGATGGGATCTCGGGCGTTGCTGGCGGGAGCTTTTGCGGGAGAGGATCTACATGGAAAAATCATGTTCAATGGCGAGGAACACCAGTTTCCCAAGTGTATGCAAGGAGAAATGGGCGATAAGTTGACTGGAAGAGTGTGGGATGAGCTGATGGAGTTGCTGGAGGGGATTGAGCCTGGGGTAAGGAACAATGTATAGTACACATCGAATGTGATACTTGTAAGTGTTCAATTGGAGATGATGGTAAAGTTCGAGATCATGTACGTAATGTTAGCCAGTGCCTATCAATTTAAAACCTAGATAACATATAAGAGAGATATGTCTTGCTGCTACCTCCTTTGAAAAGGCACCGTCTCATTGTTCCCTTTCAACGGCGGAATTAATCCGCACTCCAATTAAAGGTCCCACCATTACCTTGCACTACCCAGAACCAACATCCACCCATACACTTAGTGTGCGCGACAGTTCAAGCTTGATCTCTACATAAGTTATGCGCCTCGGCTTCAACAACGAATCTGTGATCTAATGGACCTCTTTTTTGGATAGCCTTGACGTTTTCAGGTACCGATAGACGGAATTATATAACAACAAGCCTCTCTAGAAGGACAGCGTTCTATGGACGCGATTCAGAGCTTCTTTGTCCAACCTTGATCCATCGCGACACCGACCACCATTCTCTACTCCCCCTTGACGATCGACACACAACCTCTTTTACTATGGAGAACCCAGCGGCAGCTGGAGACGCTATGCGCGCAGCAATTGATTACTGGTGCCAGTTCGTCGCTCGCTGTGTTGCCGAACGACTCGAGACAGATAAATTCGAAGCCTACGTCAAGGTTGTCCACGACCAACACCCTCTACCTCCTACTCTCGTCGCCGACTTCTTCCTTCGCCCTCACCCTTCAGACGATAGCAGCCTCGATCCTCGAATACCTCCATATCTCCAAGTCCTCACGAAGCTGGGCTATGTCGACACACCGTCAATACTAAGAGCCTTGTACAAGTACTCTTCATCCCATGCTCACGCACAAGCTCAAAAAGACCACCTGCAATCAAACACTGAAGAAGGAAAAGGAAAGGAGAAGGAAAAGGCAAAAGGTGACGACAAAGAAAAGGCTGAAGGGAAGGAGGATGCGCAACCCAAGAAGAACATCACACGGTGGAAGAGCTCTTACTGGGCTGAGGAGGTTCTCTTCTATAGACTCACCAAGTCCGTAGTCGAGGGTAGAGCGATTCAAGATTCAAGGACGGCTTTGGAGGTGGCCATGATAATCTCAAAGTTCATGGAATTGTTCACCACTGCCTTGCCCGCAACCGCCTTCGCTGCTGATATGCTTGAGCAGCAGTTCCCTAATGGCCAGCTGAGGGACGAGATGGAGTCGTCGCGAGCAGCTCTAGTCGCACTACTCTTGCGCCTGTGCGAGAACAACATTCTCGTTAGTGCTATAAGCAAACCATTGGCTAAAGGTACAGCATCCAAACATCCATCTTTGGCGACAAGCTGTGCTGATTGATTATAGATGTCCGAAAAGCGCTGTCTACAAGCCTAGCCAGCTTTTTACCTGCACTGCAGCTCATACCAGAGATAGCCGACAAACTCGAACTGTTCCGCACTGAGATTCTTGCCAGCTCTGACCCTGCAGATAAGAAGAAGCAGGTTGCCAATGCTGCCATGGACGAACTTCTTGATTCTACTGTTGGTCTGGAGAACTTTGTGGTAGCACCGATTTCTGTCAGCAATACCAGAGCAGGTTTATACATCTATCTCAATGCTGCGGTAAGTGTGTCAACTTCTTAGGCTACACCATATGCTAACTGGCCCAGCTTATTGGACGCCCTATCCTGGACGACCATGCTCTGTTCTCCTACATGAGCAATAAGTACGGAGCTGATATTCAGTCAAGTGCCATCGATTTAGTTCTGGCATCATTCGACATTTTAGCTAATGCCGTGTTCCGCAACGAGGGACAAAAGGACGCTCACCTCCTGCGTTCATTCTTGATCAACAAACTCCCCTTGCTCCTATATCAGCTTCTACCTCCTGGCTTCTCAGGCACATCGGCCGAATTCTGCATCACAGAAGCGCTAACTCATGTGGACACCAGCCTATTCCCCACGGCTTCGCTCATGTTTGATGAGTCCAGAAACAACAACCCGTATACTGAAAGTATCAGAGAGGAGTTTTGCGCCGCCTGTGTCCTTCACGGGCTTGTACAACGGGAGCATGTTGAGAGGATCCTGGGCGAGATTTCACTCTCATATGAGCCTTCTTTGCAGAAACACTCCAAGGACAAGCTGGTGCAAGATTGTTTGTCTGATACAGACAAGATCCAGGGATTAGTTCGGGAGCTTGACAAGACGGATGGCAACGTCGGGGCCGTTTGCCAAGCCCTCGTCGAGGTAAGTAGTCTTGGGTTCTCCTATTGAGAGTATCTAACGAACCACAGGTGCTGCGGCAATCATGTCACAACAAGGAGACAATGTCTCTGAAACTTCTCTGCAGTCAGCTGGCAGCAAAGCCGCAGTCATTGGATGTTATCCTCCTGTTTGAAAAGCTACCAAACATACTCGAGCCTTTGTGTCAGCTACTCGACAACTGGCGATACGAGGAAGACCAAGGCGAATACCAGCCTGTCTATGAGGAATTTGGAGCAGTCCTGCTACTTGTATTCGCCTTTACGTACCGTTACAACCTAAACGCAGTGGATATTGGCATTACAACCCCAGACTCATGGGTAGCAAAGATAATCGGCCGGGGACATATTGGGCGACAAGGAGATGAACTTACACAGCGGGAGAACGACCACATCAACGGCTGGGTTCATGGCCTCTTTGACACAGAGGCCGGTGGCCTTGGTGACGAGTTGATGTCTTCCTGCCCACCACAGGAATTCTATCTTGTCGTGGCACCCCTTTTTCAGAGCATCGTGGTCGCTTACACGTATGGTTATCTGAACGACGAAAGCCTCAAGGGAGGAATAGAGTGTAAGTACCCCATCCCGAACTGCTAGGCATGTGCTAACTAAGATAGACCTCGTTGATACCTTCTTGCTGCCATCTCTTGTCCCAGCAATCCGGTTCCTAGCAGATTATCTATGGATCGACCAGAAGGAACAAAAGTCCATCATCAAGATTCTACAACTTATCCTGCTTCCAAGTTCTATTTCCGGGGAAGCAAGCACGATGCTTTCGTCCGTGAAGAATCTTATCGCAAAGCCTTTGGAGCACGCTCTGCGAACATATCAACGTCGGGATCCCAAGAACCAAGACATTGAGCCTCTTCTGAGAACTCTCAAGGAGAGCATTCCTCTATCACGCCGAACAGGAGGCACAGATCTCAACGAGCTTGAGTCATGGACAGCCACGCCCCCAAGTGGCCTCTCCAGCGCTGTCAAGCTCACCATTCAGGGGCTCGTTCACTGGAGCATCCATCCTGCCATGAACAGCATGCCAACGTCTTATACTCATCGACAAATCCTGGCTGGACTCAAGCTTTTGGGCCCCAAAAGACTGTTGCATGTGATCTTGGAGGAAGTAAGACAGCACACGGCGGCCGGAAGCGCTAATATCATTTACGACGTGGCTACGTCGTTGATTTGTGCGCCCGATGCCGTGAAAGACGCCTCGGTAACGGATGCAAATGGCAACATACTTCCACCAATTCAGCGCCAGCGAACTCTCCGTGATCTTCTCAAGGTGGAAGTCGAAGGCTGCAGGAAGCTTCAGAAGGAAGACCCTGTATTGGCTGAGCATGTAGTACGTTTGCACCGTCGCGTCGAGGCACAGATGATCATCCCCCAGCCACAAGGAATGCTTCAGCCAGCGGACATGTCACTCAACCTTGCAGACGATACTGCTGCTCTCGGAGATGCCATGGCTGCTGCTGCTTCAGGAGTTCAGGGAGATAGCATGTCGGTTGACAATCTGGCTCTCGATGTTAGTATGGGAGGTGTGCCGTCTGACATGGGACTCGGGTCTGCCACTGATGGTGGAAGTCTGGATCCTTCAAATGATGCCGCTATGTTTGAAGGGTTTGACACACAGGATATGGAGAATTTCGACTGGGATATGAACTCCTTTAGTTAGATATATCAAGACGGGAGGAGTCCTAAATCATGGGTTATGTGGCGTCTGGTTGATTACACGGGTACAGGATGACTATATACTCTTTCAATAGAAGTATCACTAGTGCTGATTCGTCCTGCAGTCGTCTATGGATGACTGTATTGAAATGCTATGAGTAATACTCCATGCTTCAATGTCAGCAACTTGTTCCAACGTAGTGAGTGAGCTGTCATCAAGCTCCAAAAAGATTCGGTTCTGTGGTCTAGTTGGTTATGGCATCTCGTTAACACCGAGAAGGTCCCCGGTTCAATCCCGGGCGGAACTATATTTTTTGCTCATTGAGCGTCTGTTGACTTTTTGTTGATGCTGTGTAACATGAAGATACCATGAGTTGGGTAGGAGTGGGATGCTGGTAATGCTGGCTGTCGCTTGGCCATCATGAAGGGCTGACTACAGATACATCTAGGTAAATCTCTGGGATTTAGATGCTCTGAAGAGTAGTTCGTGAAAGCAGTGGAATGCTATTTAGTTGTTTTGTGAAATAGAACGACATAGCATTGAGAAGCTACCTTATACAATTGTCCTAGACTCAGGTATGCTACACCTAACGCTAACACTAATAGTAGACACTAGACCCTGCGTCATGCAGCTAGGTCCGCCCATCCGCCCCTGTATTATCAAAAAAGGAAATCATTAAATGGATAAGTACGGACAGGTATTGTTATATAGGTACCTATAAATTCACGAGCAAAGACAAAAAGATAATCAGCTGTGTCAATCGACCACGCCAGGAGTCGAACCTGGAATCTCTAGAGGGATCAGTTGCTGAGGACCGAAATCTAGCGCCTTAGCCATTAGGCCACGCGGCCTGATCTTGTTGTTGTAAGATGTCCTTCTGTCGCCATTCTCATTGTGCTGCAATGGATTGCCGGGCAGGTCTGGTACTGTCTACAATCAACTCTCATGATTCTCAGCCCTTTCGACAAATTCCACGCGAGTCGGGATCGGTGTTATATAAAGAGTCTTGGGTTCTACTGATAGTCTGAGTGAAGTTTTAAATCATCAGCGGTCAATAGCAGGTTGCTACTGTTTTGTGCAGTGATAAGGGAACTGACATGGTCATTGTGATCTGTGTTTGCTGTGTTTGCTGTGTTTGTTGTGCTGCCTTGAATCGTCTCTCCAACAATAGTGAGCGGAACTACATCTTCAAGACATGTACGAATGCCTGGGATCTACGAGCCTCATGAACACTTTATCCAGCTCAGCCCTTCTGTTAATACGTACGAGGAAAGGTTCAGTCTCGTAAATCTCCCTCATTCTCAGGTCACGTAGCGCTTACTAACATAGCGCGAGGCGAGGCAAGGCACATTTGGTGGTGGTGACGAGGGCATGGTGTCTCGTGTTGGAGGCTGAGCAAAAAAGATTCGTAAAGTACAAGCAAGACGCTCGAATGCGATCAATCCACGGTCCAATCACTGCAATTCTCTTGCTTCTATTTTGTAGTAAAAATGGTTAAGCATGACTTGGACAAATACCCTTTTTGGAGAAAGCTTGGTGTTTATGGACTATTCTTATCACGTAGCTCCAGTCTTCTGGAAAGTAAGCCTTTTAGGCAATAGAGATCTATTGAAACAGCTCACCATACCCTATTTGGTTACAATGTTCGAAGAGGATCATGAGACTTCTCGGGTTCGGCCGAGTCAGCTGGGTTAGAAACGCCCGACTACATTGGGATATTCAATGGTGTGATTGCAGGTAGCCCTCCTTTGGTTTGGCATTGGTAGGCCATGGATATATAAAGCCTCATTACACCCTCACAGAAACACATACACTATCATTCTCTCACACGTACAAAATGTCTCCAAAAGAATTATTCACAAAGTACTTGAAGTTTCAACGGAAAAAGAAACAAGAAGAAACCGACCATTCCAAACCTGCACCTGCACCTGCACCTGCACCTGTCAAATCCACCCCAACCCGCATACCAGATGTTGTGGAACAACTTCAAAAGAGGCCCGTAAACAGGCCCAGGTCTATTAGTCCTCGGTATACATCTACGAGCCCCCAAGCTGCCAATGATGGAGGGAGCTACCTCGTGGGGAACATCTATGGAGGGGTTTCAAGTACTGGGGCTCATCATGGCGGTGGTCATAAGGATGGAGGCCAGTGGGGATGGACAGGTGTAGAAGACGGAGCAGACGGTTCTCATCATGATAGTGGAGGAGGTAGTGGAGGAGGTAGTGGAGGAGGCAGCGGAGGAGACAGTAGTGGAGGATGTAGCAGTGGTGATGGAGGTGGTAGTGGTGGAGGAGGAGGAGGAGGCGACGGCGGCGGTGGTGGTTGCTAATGGGCGTTCTGAATATTGGCTGGTTTTGTTTTACTTTGTATAAGACGACTTGTTATGTTGAGGTATCTACTGTATTCTTGTCTTGTAGCGTTAGTGCTGAGGTCCTGGTGTTTTGGAGAGAAATGGCATGTAAGGGTTTCAAACTATTACTGTGCTTATTCCCGATTTCGGCGTCATATCCTTCACTCAGATTCACTCCAGGAAGTACCTACTCCTTCACTCTCTTTTATGATATGACGATAGCGTGGCGCACTTAAGCTTTCAATAACTCTCGTGGAGACCACAGTAGAGCTCAAAGATAAAAGGGGATGGAAGGCCTCTCAAGACTGTGACATGGGTTTTTGATACCATTCAATACTCATATTCTTCTCCTTCAAAATCAACAGTATCTTGTATCGTATTATAATTATTTTTTCTTATTAATCAGCTCGAAAAAAAGCAAAAAAGAGGCGATTTAAAGCTCACTTACACCTTGAATTCTTTTACGTCATTGGTCTATAGCCCTTCTTAGACCCACTACCTAGGTACCGAAACTCTCGACACGAGACGACGCGTCCACCTTCCTCCATTGAAGTTCCTTTCCCAGGTACCAACGGCAGGAACCAACGGCCGTGATACCTCTAACTTCATTCGAAATGACAACCGTTGGTGTGAGTGCTTCGGCCTCAGGCCCGGGCCCGGGCCCAGTCAACTTTGATGACAGTTCAAGCGTCGCCAGTGACTTGAGCACACTCGACTTTCAGGGCGACTTTCACACTGATCTAATAGACATTATTCTAGACATAAAGCCTCCTGGAAAGTTTGCTTTTGGAGCAGGAATAAAAACCCCCTCTGACTTCAGTATCTCGGTGAATGAAGTTGGCAAAGTTGCCCTGCCGCTTGGTGAATCGCAGGCCCGCCAAATCACCACCAAAGCACGCCAGGCCCCCTTTGGCAAAGGGACCGACACTTTTGTCGATACGTCTGTTCGAAATACCTGGGAACTCGATCCTTCACAGTTCACGATAGGGTCAGTAGAATGGCCTGCGTATCTTCAAAGTATATGCCGGACGGCTGCTCAACAGATGGGTATTGGCACACCTATTCGTGCCGAGATTTACAAGATGCTGCTTTACGAGGAGGGTGCCATGTTTAAACCACATACCGAGTGATTATCCTTCAATACCCTAATGACTGGTGGTGGTTGACTGATACGGACTCAGTACTGAAAAGATCCCTGGCATGTTTGGTACTCGTCATCAGCCTACCATCCAAGCACAGTGGTGGTGACGTCGTTTTGAAGCATTGCGGCGAGAAAATGGTTTACAAGTCATCTGCCTATTCTATTTCCTGTGCTGCTTGGTACTCAGATGTAACCCATGAAGTCCTTCCGATTACTTCGGGTTACCGCTGGGTCCTAACTTATAATCTTGCCGTCAACCAATCGCAACCAGCACCATCTGCTGCTCTTAGACGGTCCGCATCACAGCCGCTCCGACATTGCATCAGAAGATGGCTTGCCCAAGACCAAGACTCTCGTCAAAGCCCATACGTGTACCACATACTTGAACACGAGTACACCGAAGCCAACATATCCTACAAAACACTAAAAGGACCAGACATGACCCGTGTCGCGGCCATTCGACAAGCTTGCAATGGGCTTCCAGTTGCAATATTCCTTGCACTGGTAGAAAAGATGGAGAGTGGCAGTGTCGCCTTCGATCCTTACGATTTACAATATGGCGACGATTCCGATACCTCATACCACCATATCGATGACGTCCTTGAATCAGAACTCAGTGTTAAGATCACCAAAGACTTGGATGGCAATGTCGTTTCGGGTAAGATGTACATTGAAGAGGATCACCTTCTTGAGCCCGACGCCTTTGATAATATAACTGCCGCCAAGGAAGACTACGAAGGGCACACGGGCAATGCTGTTCGTACCGATCCTCGTAGCAGATATCACTGCATAGCCTGATTTCAGCTGACTGTGACCTGCAGGGCGTTCAAGCAACCCATTGGTATCATATTGGTGTAAGTCATACCTTATTGGCCATTATCCAGTATACTCACAGAAATCAGGGTGTCATAATCGTTCCTTACGACTCAATCGGCGATTTCCTCTGCCAGTCTCAGAGTCGTTCTGGCGGCCCAATAGAGAAAATACCGCAGACACAGATCAACTGGCTCGCACAGCTCTGTTCGAAGCCAGATGTTCAGGACTATTTGCTTGCTACGATGGTAGATCTCGTTGAGTATGCAGTACCTCATCTAGAAAGCAGAGGATCCCGGTCGACGGACACATCCATGGTGTCGAATATTCTCAAAGCCGCCTTGCTACACAAGAAGCACATGCTATTTCAGACTGTTCTCGCGAAGCTCAGCAGTATTGTGTCATCCGAGTGGTATGGTTGGCTGAGGGAATGGCTCATTAGGGATGATGGTGAAGCGAAGACTTTGGAGCGGTTCAACACGGTCAAGAACGGGTATGATATCATGTTCTCGTGTGTTCTCAACTAACTTTTTTCGAGGTTATCGCTTGCCATGTCATCGCATGATGGGCTAAGCCACAAATTTGAGGCTATCAGTAACCTCACCCCTCTTCCCAAAGACTTGTCTCCTAATGCTCTCCCTACCCCTGAGCCTATCATAGACTGGGCTCGACAGATGATCCACAAGTTTCTCGACGGTAATGGTCCCAGGGATGCTACCATCAAGGATGGTTCATCCGTCGTCAACATGGCAATGTACTTTGAGGACCCCATTCTCTTCCTAACAGAATCGTATGTTCCTCTATTCCCCTATTGTCTTACCGCAGCTCTCGTTCATCAAACTAAATTGGAATCAAGGCTGGTGCCCGTTTTCAAAAAGCAAATATCGGCGCCGTCGTTCCGCTTCAAGGTTCTATCTCATTTGGTGGTTGTCACTATTGAAGAAAAACTTCCTTCAAATGAGTCTATGAACCTTTATCGGACTATGGCCCGTTCTCTCATTGAATCGCAGGATTTTACGCTACTACGCGATGCCAGAGTCTTGAGTGCACAGGAAAAGAAGAGGACGCGTGAACCATGGCGGATGGGCGGAGTGGGCATAGACTTGTGTCGAGTTCGGCGTGAACTGGAGACCGCAATCACGCACGAGACTCTGGCCAAATTCTTTGTGTCTCTCCTCAAAGTCAGCACGGAAATTTATAACCTTACAGATGAGTTCATGGCCAAGCTAATCAAGCAAGCCGACAAACTCCCAGTGGTCGAACTCTCTACTATGTGGATACCTTTCTTGCAATGCAGCATTGAACAAATGGGGCTGGGGAGCATGCTGCTTACTACACCATTGTATCAAAAGTTCTTTTCTGCCCTCGTTCTGGCTACACTCGAGCGCTATCTTGGGCCTGAGCCCCCAAGACCCGCAAACTGGTCTATGGCAGGCTCGAAGTGCTCATGTGCTGATTGCGAACGCTTGAGCGCCTTCCTTGCCCACCCAACCCAGATGTCTGCAAGGTTCCCGATGAACAAGAGCCGTCGCTACCACCTCCACAGGAATATTGAAGCCGCCGGTATTGGTTGCGCCCATGTGACGGACCGCAGTACAAACCCAAACACAATGGTGGTAACAAAGACAACCCGACCTGAAGATGTTATATTACAACAATGGCAGGAACGGCGAGACCAATGCGCCGCAAAGTTTGGGAAGTTTAAAGTAGAGCATCTTATGACACTACTTGGTCCGAACTATGCCAAGATTGAACGACTTGGTCCAGGACCGGCTCAAACGCCTACTTCGCAGTCTCCAGTGGTTGGAGAGAAGCGTACAGCTGCTACCGCTCTTGAAATTATTGATTTGACGGAGGATTAATGGGGCTACGATTTCACTGTGGTTCCAGTATGCCTCGACGATGCAATCGATAATAATTAGTATTCCCTTCGAACGCTCGCTGTATGTAGTTTTTATCTTGGATTTTTAGGGTCTGCCGATTCCATAATGTTAGTTAAAGGGGGTAAGTTCAAGGTTCGTGTTTCTTAGGGAAGGTTTGTGGTTTCAAAGGGCACCACCGCGCCAGTCGTCTCTAATTATATAAAGTTTATATAGCATACACCCGTTGCAGTGTGTCAGAAGGAAGTGAATGTATACACGTGATTGGTTTATCCCATATCTATCTGCCTATGAGTACAGTGACACGTTCTCCTTTCCTTTTTCTCCCTCACCACCACCACAGGCCTTCACAATGTCGCTTCACAGATACTCAGGAACTCATGGCGTGCCGCCACTACCGAACCTTGGAGCTTTGCAACAACATCACGCTCCAAATCCCAACTCTGCTCAGTCAGCCTCTAATAGCTCCGGTAGAATAGTTGTTGTGAACGGCTTTCCGGGCACAGGCAAATTCACAATTCTCAAACGGCTCAAAGAATACCTCCCCAGCGACAGGACCTGTCTGTTTGACAATCATCTACTCATCGATCCTGTTGCGGCAGTCATTCCCGATCGAAGCGACAGACACCACGAGCTGCGTCGCTTAGTTCGAGCACCTATCTTTGCGGAGCTGGGTAAACGTGCGAAAGACGGCGACACTATCCTTATGACAGCATGCCTAGCTGCGGATAATCAGAGGGACGAAGACTTTCTTCAGGAACATCTCGATATTGCTCGCAAGAACGGCGTACCCATGTACTGGATCAACTTGCACTGCGACACTACTATTCTTGAGCAGCGACTCTCGACTCCGGAGCGCCAGCAGGGCAGCAAAATAAAGCTTACGGATATAGATGTTCTCCGGAACATACTGGAGAATAATCGACTTCTTCAGCCTGGCAATGTTGGAGATGCGAGATTGGGTTTTGTTTTCGAGAGCTTGGATGTGAGCGGAGAGCTGGAATTCAATGTAAGCCGTCTGATGGGCATCATTGAAAAACAACCAAGGCCATAATAGAAAGAGACTCGACTGTTATAATTCGAATCGACATTTTTGCTTTCATGCAAGATTTAGTATGAGGTGGCGAGTCATCCACGATGGATTCTCCTAACAGTACAGTATCAGCAGTTCAACAATAGCAAGATTTATTATAATGTCAAGAAGGAAACATCATCTTCAAGATCTACTGTCCTGGACTCTCTGACCTTCCAGCACAACACCACACCTCGTATCAGGTACACCTACCTGTGCTAAGAACTGAAGTGTGTTTCTATGGATACTATAAGTATGAGCGGAGAGATCATGTGGCTTGCCTTTGCGGGGGAAATAAAGCTCTTAGTGCATACCAGAAGTCGTTCGAGATATATCCTAGCTTCAACACTTCTCACCAGTCACCAATGTAGATGCTTGGAAGCCCATGGCTGATTGTAAGCAACAGGACTTTATCTATATATTCCATTACTACAGCCATTCTTGTACATACGACCAAAGGTAGTGGAAAATACGGGATCCCGTCCGCTCTCCCATAGTCAAGCCACTAACCGGCGGATTAGTAGTTGGGTCGGTGACGACCAG